>NW_022985393.1:379545-380807 GCF_010093625.1 Macroventuria anomochaeta | reverse complement strand
GCGATGGAACAAGAAAGGACAGGGGAGCAGACATGACAAGTCAAAGTCCACATGTTACAGCTGTGGCAAAACAGGTCACTTTGCAAGGGACTGCCATATAAAGAACAAGGTTGTTCGGCAGTTGAATATGATAACCTGCAGTGACAACGAAGAGGCCGACGATGAGTGGGAAATCCTCACCGACAACATGGGACGCCTGTTAGAGGACCCCGACTCCGACTCTGAGGGAGATTATATCGGATCACCCAGTGGCACTGTTATGACTCAAGGGCAGGACCCAGGAGCATACGGTCGCACACCAACACCACATCCCAGGATAGTGGTGGAACACGCAGACAGTCCGTCGGAATGCAACAAGGTGACACTACCAGAAAGAGAGGAGTCACGACGCAAGGAGCATATGGACCGACTGTGGCCTCGTCAAGGGAGAAGCAAGAACAGCAGATGCAACCTGCCTGATAACCCTGAAGCTATGCAGCGCCTAGCCAAGAGCACACTGCACCAAAGCATGGGTACACAGGCTGAGGGAACCAGTGAGGTTAACCTCAAGGAAGCATGCGAGCAAGCGCTGTTTGCAGTCAACAATCTACTCAAGACCGAGAGCGAGTGGCATGACGAGTGGTTTCAAGAATGGGCACACAACAACCATGCGACTCGTGAGCACCTAGAACAAGTTGCCCGCAACCAGAGAGGACTCAATGAGCCTGACTTTGATCGACAACCTATTAGGCTCCCAAGCCCTCGCCCACACTATGACCTGGACCACCGGAATCCTCACCACAAAAGGATAGACTGGACCTACTGTGCATACAACGCTTGTATGATACATTACCAGGAGAAGGTTGATGCGGGATGGTTTCCTTCACCACGCACCACCTGTCTACAGCCTTGGTACAAGTGCACCAACGATATATGCGAGATACACCTGATTGACAAACGGTCTAAACTCCACTTTCCGGGTACTGAGGACCCGCAAGCGGGAGTACAGATGCAGCTAGTTGTCAACGGATCATGCTTCAACCCACGATGGCAGAACTGCCTGAATCCCGCCTGTGAAGCTCACCGAGCAAGCAAGGACCAGAATGGATTTGACAATGAGGAGACTTTTTTAGGCCAGCGCCCACAGCCTCCAGAACGCAGTTCCTTAATGTGCTGGGCACCGACTCACTAATTAAGATACCCGTTAGTATCAACGGAAGGCGATTCACGGCAATGATAGACTCTGGAGCTGAAGGAAGCTTCATATCACGCAAGGCAGCCAA
>NW_022985393.1:378596-379192 GCF_010093625.1 Macroventuria anomochaeta | reverse complement strand
ACCCGCGCAGCTCACGACGCAGCTGGTGGATGAGAAGGAGATCAACAATATCTCTTCGAACAAGACGCGCCAAGATAGAGCGGTCGACTCTGCAGATACCGCACGCCCTACGGATCACACAGCGAGAGTTAAGGAGACGGGTAGTGCACCTCCTGCCATCCCTGACGTTTACAGACAGTACGCCCGGATGTTTGAAGAAGAGTTGACCGCAAAAGCGCTACCTAAGCACCAGCCTTGGGATTGCGAGATCAAGCTCCAGGAAGGGAAAGAACCACCCTTTGGGCCCATATACCAGTTATCTGAGAAAGAGCTCGAGATACTGCGAGAGTACATCAAGGAGAACCTCGCAAAGGGATTTATACGAAGATCCGAATCCTCGGCAGGATTCCCCATTCTGTTCGCACCAAAGAAAGACGGCAAGCTGAGACTTTGCGTCGACTACCGGAAGCTCAACGAGATTATGCTCAAGAACCGGTATCCGCTACCGAACATTTCCGAGTTACAGGATCGGTTAGCAGGAGCACAGTACTTCACCGCACTTGATTTACGCGGAGCGTACAACCTTATACGCATGAAGGAAGGCGAAGAATGGAAGA
>NW_022985393.1:376922-378542 GCF_010093625.1 Macroventuria anomochaeta | reverse complement strand
TACAGGAGTTCCTTGGGTTTGTCAACTTCAACCGACGCTTCATCAAGGATTACTCACTCAAGGCCTTGCCGCTCACAAAGCTTACGCGGAAGGACACACCATTCAAGTGGGAACAAGAGCAGGATGATGCGTTTGAGTCACTCAAGACAGCATGCATCGAACCACCCACGTTGGTTACATTCAGGAGCAATGAGCCTCTTAGAATGGAGACAGATGCCTCAGATTTGGCGCTAGGAGCATGCATTACACAAGAACGAGATGGACAATGGCACCCTATCGCCTACTACTCACGCAAGTTCTCAGGACCAGAAGAAAGATACGATGTACATGACAAGGAACTTCTTGCAATTGTATCTGCCCTGGAACATTGGAGAGTATACGCTGAAAGCTGTTCGGAGCTCACGATATACACCGACCACAAGAACCTGGTACACTTTACGACAACCAAGGTATTGAACCGACGACAAGTTCGATGGTCTGAGACACTCGGACAGTACAAGTTCAAGATCCTCTACACACCAGGAAAGGACAACGGTAGAGCCGACGCACTCAGTAGACGACATGATCTTGCAGGATCAAAGACGATTAACGAATCAGCCATTCTCGGAATCAATAAGGATGGGTCTTTAGGACCATCACAGCAGCTCAATAACACGATGCAAGTTCAGAACGAACGGCGCATACCGTTGCACGTACCAGAAGAACTTCAAGAGGAAGTTATAGCGAGTCATCACGATGACCCACTCCACGGACACCCTGGAATCACGCGGACGATGGAACTCATCAGACGGCACTATGAGTTCGAGAACATGAAAGACAAGGTCACCAAGTATATTAAGAACTGTGTTGATTGTCAACAGAACAAACACAGCACGCACACCAAGTATGGAGAAATGCAAGCAATGGAACCGCCTGCAGCACCATGGACAAACATCACGATGGACTTCGTCACACAGCTACCAATCTCCAAGGACCCTGTCACAGGATACGCCTACGACTCAATTTTTGTCGTAGTGGACAGATTTACAAAAGCCGCCGAGATGATACCGTTTCGACACAGCTACACGGCAGAGCAGCTCGCACGCGTGTTCCTGGACAGAGTAATTCGATATCACGGCATACCAGAATCAATCATCAGCGACAGAGATAAGCTCTTCACGTCAAACTATTGGACCACGCTACTCGCAGCTATTGGTACCAAGAAGAAGCTTTCTACCGCCTATCATCCACAAACGGACAGACAGACTGAAAGAACAAATCAGACTATGGAAACATACCTACGGATATACAGTAACCAGCAGCAAGACAACTGGGTTTCACTGTTACCTATGGCACAGATTGCATACAACAACAAGCTATCGGAAGCAACAGGCACGATGCCGTTCTTTGCGAATCACGGACGACATCCAAATCTCTTTACCAGATCTCTTGACAGTAATATCCAAACGGAATCAGCAATATCCTCAGTCGAGGCACTGAAGAAAGTACACCAAAAATCGCTTGAGAACATCACCAAGGCTCAGACACGAGCAATCTCATATGTCAACCAGAAAAGAAAAACGGCACCTCAGCTAAAGAAGGGGGATAAAGTATATCTCCTCACAAAAAACTTACGCACAC